>NC_056739.1:1395455664-1395458164 GCF_019279795.1 Protopterus annectens | reverse complement strand
ATATATATATATATATATATATATATATATATATATATATATATATATATATATATATATATATATATATAGAGAGCATCATCCATCATCCATCATCCACACCACACTATCCACATCCACACACACACATCATCCACACATCCACATCCACTACACATCATCCACCATACCACATCCACCACTAACTATCCACACCACCACATCCACACCACCACTAACTATCCACCACTAACTACACATCCACACACATCATCCACACATCCACATCCACCACACACTACACCACATCCACACTACACCACACACCACATCATCATCCACACCATCATCCACTACACCACACCATCCATCATCCACTACACATCCACTATCCACCATACCACACCACCATCATCCACCACATCATCCACACTACACCATACCACATCATCCACACACTATCCACCACACCATCATCCACACACACTATCCACACTACCACATCATCCACACTACACACCACATCCACATCATCCACTACCACCATACACCATCCACCATCACACTACACACCACACTACATCATCCACTACACAACCATCATCCACTATCCACACCACATCATCCATCCACCACCATCCACTATCCACACCACACCACACCACCACATCCACTATCCACACTATCCACACACTACACACTACATCCACTACACTATTCATCCACCACTATTATCATCATCCACACACTATCATCTACCACTACACAACTATCACACACCATCCACTATTCCACTACACACCACACCACTATTCCACCACCATCCACACCACACTACACTATCATTCATCCACTACACATCACACATCATCCATTCATTCATCCACTACAACACTACATACCACACCACACTACATATCATCACTACACACATCATCCACACACACATCATCCACCACATCATCTACACTATCCACACACTATTCATCCACATCATCATACCACTACATTCCACTATCCACACACCACACATCATTCACCACACTACACATCATCCACACACATCATCCACTATTCACCACACACATCATCCATACCACACTATTCATCTACACACACTACACATGACACACACACACATCTACACACACATATACAATTATATACACACACACACACACACACACACACACACACACACACACACACACACACACACACACACACACACACACACACACACATACATACATATATATATATATATATATATATATATATATATATATATATATATACATCATTCATCCACCACACCACCACACCACTACACACACTACACCACCACACCACACTACATCATCCACTAACTACCACCACCACACCACCACACCACTACCACAACCACCACACATACATCTACTACACACCATACACTATCCACATTCACACTAATCATCCATACATATTCATCCACACACTACACCACACTACACACTACACACCACACACACAACACCACACTACACTACATCATTACTACACACACCACACACTACATATCATATACACCACATCATCATCACTACCACACCATTCACATACCACACCACACCACCACACCACACCACACACCACATCATCCATACCACACTATCCACACATCATCCACACACACACATACTACACTACACACTATTACTATTCATCACTATTACTACACACTATTACTACACCATACATCACACTACACACTACACACCACCACACCACCATCCACACTACACACTACTACACATCATCCACTACCACACACTACACTACACACTACACACTATTATTCACCATACCACACCACACCACTATTACTATTACCACTATCATTCATCACCACACTACTACCACTACACACACCACACATACCACACACACACCACACTACACTACACCACACTACACACCCACTAACCACATACTACACCACACTAACTACACATACACACCACACCACATCTACTACACCACATACATACCACCATACACACCACACACCACATACCATACACACTACACCATACCACCACACTACATATCCACTACCACTACACATCATCATCCACACCACCACCACCACACTATCCATACACTATTCACTACTACCACACCACCACATCATTCATCACATCACACACTATCATCCACACTATTCCACCACCACACCATACCACACCACACCATCATTCATCCACACTAACCACATTCATCCACACACACACCACACTATCCACACACCATCATCCACACCACTATCCACCACCATCCACCATCCACCACATCATCCACCATCCACATCATCATCCATATCATCCACATCATCCACACACCACACATCATCATCATCCACATCATCATCCACATTCATCATCCACACCATCATCCACACTATCATTCATTCATCCACTACCACACATCATCCACCACACTACACTATCATCATCCACATCATCCACACCACACACTA